>NC_056441.1:72785889-72802952 GCF_018296145.1 Oncorhynchus tshawytscha
TCTGCCCTCCCGGCCATCTGATTGCTGAGTGTCCATTCCTCTGCCCTCAAGCCATCTGTGCTGATGTCATTACCTCTGCCCTCAGCCATCAATTGCTGATGTCCTTCCTCTACCCTCAGCCATCTCTTACTGATGTCCTTTCCTCTGCCCTCAACCATCTATTACTGAGTGTCACCAGCTGCCCTCAATAATCTGTGCTGATTAATCGGCATTATCTTTCCTCAGCCATCTGTGCTCCTTCCTCTGCCCTCAGCCATCTACTACTGATGTCCTTTCCTCTAACCTCAGCCTGTCATCTATTACTGGTGTCCTTCCTCTACCCTCTCCCATCTACTACTGATGTCCTTCCTCTACCCTCAGCCTGTCTCATCTATTTACTGATGTCCTTCATCTGCCCTCAGCCTCTCTCATCTGTTGATTTCCTTCCTCTGCCTCAGCCTCTCCCATCTCTATTACTGATGTCCTTCCTCTGCCCTCAGCCTCTCCCATCTGTTTCTGATGTCATTCCTCTGCCCTCAGCCTCTGTGCTGATGTCATTATCTCCTCAACCTCTCTCATCTATTACTGATGTCCTTCCTCTACCCTCAACCTCTCTCATCTATTACTGATGTCCTTCCTCTAACCTCAACCTCTCTCATCTATTACTGATGTCCTTCATCTACCCTCAACCTCTCTCATCTATTTCTGATGTCCTTCCTCTACCCTCAACCTCTCTCATCTATTACTGATGTCCTTCCTCTACCCTCAACCTCTCTCATCTATTTCTGATTTCCTTCCTCTACCCTCAACCTCTCCCATCTATTTCTGATGTCCTTCCTCTACCCTCAACCATATATTACTGATGTCCTTCCTCTACCCTCAACCATCTATTACTGATGTCCTTCCTCTGCCCTCAGCCATCTGTTACTGATGTCCTTCCTCTACCCTCAACCATCTATTACTGATGTGTCCTTCCTCTGCCCTCAGCCTCTCTCATCTATTACTGATGTCCTTCCTCTGCCCTCAGCCTCTCATCTGTACTGATGTCCTTCCTCTGCCCTCAACCTCTCTCATCTATTATGGATGTCCTTCCTCTACCCTCTCCCATATATTACTGATGTCCTTCCTCTACCCTCAATCTCTCCCATCTATTTCTGATGTCCTTCCTCTACCCTCAACCTCTCCCATCTATTACTGATGTCCTTCCTCTACCCTCAACCTCTCCCATCTATTTCTGATCTCCTTCCTCTACCCTCAACCTCTCCCATCTATTACTGATGTCCTTCCTCTACCCTCAACCTCTCCCATCTATTTCTGATATCCTTCCTCTACCATCAACCTCTGTCATCTATTACTGATCTCCTTCCTCTGCCCTCAACCTCTCCCATCTATTCGGATCTCCTTCCTCTACCATCAACCTCTGTCATCTGTGCTGATGTCCTTCCTCTGCCTCAACCTCTCCCATCTATTTCTGATATCCTTCCTCTACCATCAACCTCTGTCATCTGTTACTGATGTCCTTCCTCTACCCTCAACCTCTCCCATCTGTTACTGATCTCCTTCCTCTGCCCTCAACCTCTCCCATCTATTTCTGATCTCCTTCCTCTACCCTCAACCATCTGTTTCTGATCTCCTTCCTCTACCCTCAACCTCTCCCATCTATTTCCAGGATCTCCTTCCTCTACCCTCAATCTCTCCATCTATTACTGATGTCCTTCCTCTGCCCTCAGCCTCTCCCATCTATTACTGATGTCCTTCCTCTACCCTCAACCTCTCCCATCTATTACTGATGTCCTTCCTCTGCCCTCAGCCTCTCCCATCTACTGATGTCCTTCCTCTGCCCTCAGCCATCTATTACTGATGTCCTTCCTCTGCCCTCAACCATCTGTGCTGATGTCCTTCCTCTGCCCTCAGCCTCTCCCATCTATTGCTGATGTCCTTCCTCTGCCCTCAACCATCTATTACTGATGTCCTTCCTCTGCCCTCAGCCATCTGTTACTGATGTCCTTCCTCTGCCCTCAGCCATCTGTGCTGATGTCCTTCCTCTGCCCTCAACCATCTGTTACTGATGTCCTTCCTCTGCCCTCAGCCATCTGTGCTGATGTCCTTCCTCTGCCCTCAACCATCTGTGCTGATGTCCTTCATCTGCCCTCAGCCATCTGTTGCTGATGTCCTTCCTCTGCCCTCAACCATCTATTTCTGATGTCCTTCCTCTGCCCTCAGCCATCTGTTGCTGATGTCCTTCCTCTGCCCTCAGCCTCTCCCATCTATTACTGATGTCCTTTCTCTCTGCCCTCAACCATCTATTACTGATGTCCTTCCTCTACCCTCAACCATCTATTACTGATGTCCTTCCTCTACCCTCAACCATCTGTACTGATGTCCTTCCTCTACCCTCAGCCTCTCCCATCTATTTCGGATCTCCTTCCTCTACCCTCAACCATCTATTTCTGATCTCCTTCCTCTACCCTCAACCTCTCCCATCTGATTTTGGATCTCCTTCCTCAACCTCAACCATCTATTACTGATGTCCTTCCTCTACCCTCAACCATCTATTACTGATGTCCTTCCTCTACCCTCAGCCTCTCCCATCTACTGATGTCCTTCCTCTACCCCTCAGCCATCTATTACTGATGTCCTTCCTCTACCCTCAGCCATCTATTGCTGATGTCCTTCCTCTGCCCTCAGCCATCTGTTACTGATGTCCTTCCTGCCCTCTGCCCTCTCTACCCTCAGCCATCTGTGCTGATGTCATTCCTCTGCCCTCAGCCTCTCCCATCTGTGCTGATGTCCTTCCTCTGCCCTCAGCCTCTCCCATCTGTACTGATGTCCTTCCTCTGCCCTCAGCCATCTATTACTGATGTCCTTCCTCTGCCCTCAGCCTCTCTCATCTACTGATGTCCTTCCTCTGCCTCAGCCATCTGTTACTGATGTCCTTCCTCTGCCCTCAACCATCTATTACTGATGTCCTTCCTCTACCTCAACCATCTATTACTGATGTCCTTCCTCTGCCCTCAACCATCTATTACTGATGTCCTTCCTCTGCCCTCAGCCTCTCCCATCTGTGCTGATGTCCTTCCTCTCCTCAGCCTCAGCCATCTGTTACTGATGTCATTCCTCTGCCCTCAGCCTCTCCCATCTACTGCTGATGTCCTTCCTCTGCCCTCAGCCTCTCCCATCTGTTACTGATGTCCTTCCTCTGCCCTCAGCCTCTCCCATCTATTACTGATGTCCTTCCTCTGCCCTCAGCCATCTGTGCTGATGTCCTTCCTCTGCCCTCAACCATCTGTTACTGATGTCCTTCCTCTGCCCTCAACCTCTCCCATCTATTGCTGATGTCCTTCCTCTGCCCTCAACCTCATCTATTACTGATGTCCTTCCTCTGCCCTCAGCCATCTGTGCTGATGTCATTCCTCTGCCCTCAACCATCTGTTACTGATGTCCTTCCTCTGCCCTCAACCATCTGTTACTGATGTCCTTCCTCTGCCCTCAGCCATCTATTGCTGATGTCCTTCCTCTGCCCTCAACCATCTGTTACTGATGTCCTTCCTCTGCCCTCAATCTCTCCCATCTATTACTGATGTCCTTCCTCTGCCCTCAGCCTCTCCCATCTGTGCTGATCTCCTTCCTCTGCCCTCAGCCATCTCCCATCTGCTGATGTCCTTCCTCTGCCCTCAGCCCATCTGTTACTGATGTCCTTCCTCTCTGCCTCAGCCATCTGTGCTGATGTCATTCCTCTGCCCTCAGCCATCTGTGCTGATGTCCTTCCTCTGCCCTCAGCCTCTCCCATCTATTACTGATGTCCTTCCTCTGCCCTCAGCCATCTGTTAGCCTCTCTGCCCTCAACCATCTATTGCTGATGTCCTTCCTCTGCCCTCAGCCATCTGTGCTGATGTCCTTCCTCTGCCCTCAGCCATCTATTACTGATGTCCTTCCTCTGCCCTCAGCCATCTGTGCTGATGTCCTTCCTCTGCCCTCAGCCATCTGTTACTGATGTCTTCCTCTGCCCTCAACCATCTGTTACTGATGTCCTTCCTCTGCCCTCAGCCTCTCCCATCTATTACTGATGTCCTTCCTCTGCCCTCAACCATCTATTACTGATGTCCTTCCTCTGCCCTCAACCATCTATTACTGATGTCCTTCCTCTACCCTCAACCATCTATTACTGATCTCCTTCCTCTGCCCTCAACCTCTCCCATCTATTTCTGATCTCCTTCCTCTACCCTCAACCATCTATTTCTGATGTCCTTCCTCTGCCCTCAGCCTCTCTCTCTTTGGATCTCCTTCCTCTGCCCTCAACCATCTATTACTGATGTCCTTCCTCTGCCTCAGCCTCAACCATCTATTACTGATGTCCTTCCTCTACCCTCAGCCTCTCCCATCTATTGCTGATGTCCTTCCTCTACCCTCAGCCTCAACCATCTATTACTGATGTCCTTCCTCTGCCCTCAGCCTCTCCCATCTGTACTGATGTCCTTCCTCTGCCCTCAGCCATCTGTTACTGATGTCTTCTCTCTGCCCCCCTCTCCCATCTATTACTGATGTCATTCCATCTGCCCTCAGCCATCTATTACTGATGTCCTTCCTCTGCCCTCAGCCTCTCTCTTACTGATGTCCTTCCTCTGCCCTCAGCCATCTGTTACTGATGTCCTTCCTCTGCCCTCAACCTCTCTCATCTACTGATGTCCTTCCTCTATCCCTCAGCCATCTATTACTGATGTCCTTCCTCTGCCCTCAACCATCTATTACTGATGTCCTTCCTCTATCCTCAGCCATCTGTTGCTGATGTCCTTCCTCTGCCCTCATCTGTTACTGATGTCCTTCCTCTGCCCTCTCCATCTGTTACTGATGTCCTTCCTCTGCCCTCAGCCTCTCCCATCTATTGCTGATGTCCTTCACTCTGCCCTCAGCCTCTCCCATCTATTGCTGATGTCCTTCCTCTGCCCTCAGCCTCTCCTATCTGTTACTGATGTCCTTCCTCTGCCCTCAGCCTCTCCCATCTATTACTGATGTCCTTCCTCTGCCCTCAGCCATCTGTTACTGATGTCCTTCCTCTGCCCTCAACCATCTATTACTGATGTCCTTCCTCTACCCTCAACCTCTCCCATCTATTGCTGATGTCCTTCCTCTGCCCTCAGCCATCTATTACTGATGTCCTTCCTCTGCCCTCAACCATCTGTTACTGATGTCCTTCCTCTACCCTCAACCATCTGTTACTGATGTCCTTCCTCTACCCTCAACCATCTGTTACTGATGTCCTTCCTCTGCCCTCAACCATCTATTACTGATGTCCTTCCTCTACCCTCAGCCATCTATTACTGATGTCCTTCCTCTGCCCTCAATCTCTCCCATCTATTACTGATGTCCTTCCTCTACCCTCAGCCTCTCCCATCTATTACTGATGTCCTTCCTCTCTGCCCTCAGCCTCTCCCATCTATTGCTGATGTCCTTCCTCTGCCCTCAGCCTCTCCCATCTATTACTGATGTCCTTCCTCTGCCCTCAGCCATCTGTGCTGATGTCCTTCCTCTGCCCTCAGCCATCTATTACTGATGTCCTTCCTCTGCCCTCAACCTCTCCCATCTATTGCTGAGTGTCATTCCTCTGCCCTCAGCCATCTATTGCTGATGTCATTCCTCTGCCCTCAGCCATCTGTGCTGATGTCCTTCTCTGCCCTCAGCCATCTGTTACTGATGTCCTTCCTCTGCCCTCAGCCATCTATTGCTGATGTCCTTCCTCTGCCCTCAGCCATCTATTGCTGATGTCCTTCCTCTGCCCTCAACCATCTGTTACTGATGTCATTCCTCTGCCCTCAACCATCTATTGCTGATGTCATTCCTCTGCCCTCAGCCTCTCCCATCTGTTACTGATGTCCTTCCTCTGCCTCAGCCATCTATTACTGATGTCCTTCCTCTGCCCTCAGCCATCTGTGCTGATGTCCTTCCTCTGCCCTCAGCCATCTATTGCTGATGTCATTCCTCTGCCCTCAGCCATCTGTGCTGATGTCATTCCTCTGCCCTCAGCCATCTGTGCTGATGTCCTTCCTCTGCCTCAGCCATCTGTTGCTGATGTCATTCCTCTGCCCTCAGCCATCTGTTACTGATGTCCTTCCTCTGCCCTCAGCCATCTGTTTCCCATCTGCCCTCAACCATCTGTTACTGATGTCCTTCCTCTGCCCTCAACCATCTCCCATCTATTACTGATGTCCTTTCTCTACCCTCAACCATCTATTACTGATGTCCTTCCTCTGCCCTCAACCATCTGTTACTGATGTCCTTCCTCTACCCTCAACCATCTATTACTGATCTCCTTCCTCTACCCTCAACCTCTCCCATCTATTTCGGATCTCCTTCCTCTACCCTCAACCATCTATTTCTGATCTCCTTCCTCTACCCTCAACCTCTCCCATCTCTTTTGATGTCCTTCCTCTGCCTCAACCATCTATTACTGATGTCCTTCCTCTAGCCTCAACCTCAACCATCTATTACTGATGTCCTTCCTCTGCCCTCAGCCTCTCCATCTACTACTGATGTCCTTCCTCTGCCCTCAGCCTCAGCCATCTATTACTGATGTCCTTCCTCTACCCTCAACCTCTCCCATCTACTACTGATGTCCTTCCTCTACCCTCAACCATCTATTACTGATGTCCTTCCTCTGCCCTCTGCCCTCAGCCTCTCCCATCTACTACTGATGTCATTCCTCTGCCCTCAGCCTCATCTGTTACTGATGTCCTTCCTCTGCCCTCAGCCTCTCCCATCTACTACTGATGTCCTTCCTCAACCATCTATTACTGATGTCCTTCCTCTATCCTCTGCCTCTCTCTGTCTACTGACTGATCTCCTTCCTCTATCCCTCAACCATCTATTACTGATGTCATTCCTCTGCCCTCAACCATCTATTAATGATGTCTTCCTCTGCCCTCAGCCATCTATTACTGATGTCTTCCTCTGCCCTCTCCCATCTATTACTGATGTCCATTCCTCTGCCCTCAGCCTCTCCCATCTGTGCTGATGTCCTTCTGCCTCTCAGGCATCTGTTACTGAGTGTCCTTCCTCTGCCCTCAGCCTCTCCATCTACTACTGATGTCCTTCATCTACCCTCAGCCTCTCCCATCTGTTACTGATGTCCTTCCTCTGCCCTCAGCCCCTCTATTTTTGCTGATGTCATTCCTCTGCCCTCAGCCATCTATTACTGATGTCCTTCCTCTGCCCTCAACCATCTGTTACTGATGTCCTTCCTCTGCCCTCAGCCTCTCCCATCTGTTACTGATGTCCTTCCTCTGCCCTCAGCCATCTATTACTGATGTCCTTCCTCTGCCCTCAGCCATCTATTACTGATGTCATTATCTACCCTCAACCATCATTACTGGTGTGTCCTCCTCTGCCCTCAGCCATCTGTGCTGATCTCCTTCCTCTGCCCTCAGCCATCTGTTACTGATGTCCTTCCTCTGCCCTCAGCCATCTATTACTGATGTGCTTCCTCTGCCCTCAGCCATCTATTACTGATGTCCTTCCTCTGCCCTCAGCCTCTCCCATCTATTACTGATGTCCTTCCTCTGCCCTCAGCCATCTGTTGCTGATGTCCTTCCTCTGCCCTCAGCCATCTGTGCTGATTGTCCTTCCTCTACCATCAACCATCTATTACTGATGTCATTCCTCTGCCCTCAGCCATCTAATGCTGATGTCCTTCCTCTGCCTCGGCCTCTCCGTCTGTGCTGATGTCATTCCTCTGCCCTCAGCCATCTAATGCTGATGTCATTCCTCTGCCTCAGCCTCTCCCATCTACTACTGATGTCATTCCTCTGCCCTCAGCCTCTGCCATCTGTTACTGATGTCATTCCTCTGCCCTCAACCATCTGTTACTGATGTCCTTCCTCTGCCCTCAGCCTCACCATCTGTTGCTGATGTCCTTCCTCTGCCTCTCCCATCTATTTCTGATGTCCTTTATCTCTGCCCTCAGCCTCTCCCATCTGTTTCTGATATCCTTCCTCTGCCCTCAGCCATCTATTACTGATGTCCTTCCTCTCCCTCAGCCTCTCTCATCTATTCTGATGTCCTTCATCTACCCTCAACCTCTCTCATCTATTACTGATGTCCTTCCTCTACCCTCAGCCTCTCTCATCTATTTCTGATGTCCTTCCTCTGCCCTCAGCCTCTCCCATCTGTTTCTGATGTCCTTCCTCTGCCCTCAGCCATCTATTACTGATGTCCTTCCTCTGCCCTCAGCCATCTATTACTGATGTCCTTCCTCTGCCCTCAGCCATCTATTACTGATGTCCTTCCTCTGCCCTCAGCCATATATTACTGATGTCCTTCCTCTATCCTCAGCCATCTATTACTGATGTCCTTCCTCTGCCCTCAGCCATCTGTGCTGATGTCCTTCCTCTGCCTCAGCCTCAGCCATCTGTTACTGATGTCCTTCCTCTACAGCCTCAGCCATCTGTGCTGATGTCCTTCCTCTGCCCTCAGCCTCTCCCATCTACTTGCTGATGTCCTTCCTCTGCCCTCAGCCTCCTATCTGTTGCTGATGTCATTCCTCTGCCCTCAGCCCTCCCATCTGTGCTGATGTCCTTCCTCTGCCCTCAGCCATATGTGCTGATGTCCTTCCTCTACCCTCAACCATCTATTACTGATGTCCTTCCTCTACCCTCAACCTCTCTCATCTATTACTGATGTCCTTCCTCTACCCTCAACCTCTCTCATCTATTACTGATGTCCTTCCTCTACCCTCAACCTCTCTCATCTATTATGGATGTCCTTCCTCTACCCTCTCCCATCTATTACTGATGTCCTTCCTCTATCCTCAACCATCTATTACTGATGTCCTTCCTCTACCCTCAACCATCTATTACTGATGTCCTTCCTCTACCCTCAACCTCTCCCATCTATTACTGATGTCCTTCCTCTACCCTCAACCATCTATTACTGATGTCCTTCCTCTGCCCTCAGCCATCTGTGCTGATGTCATTCCTCTGCCCTCAGCCATCTGTTACTGATGTCATTCCTCTGCCCTCAGCCATCTGTTACTGATGTCATTCATCTGCCCTCAGCCATCTGTGCTGGTTGTCATTCCTGCCTCTGCCCTCAGCCATCTGTTACTGATGTCCTTCCTCTGCCCTCAGCCATCTTGCTGATGTCATTTCCATCTGCCCTCTGACCATCTATTGCTGATGTCATTCCTCTGCCCTCAGCCATCTATTACTGATGTCTTCCTCTGCCCTCAGCCTCTCCATCTATTGCTGATGTCCTTTCTCTGCCCTCAGCCATCTATTACTGATGTGTCCTTCCTCTGCCCTCAGCCATCTATTACTGATGTCCTTTCTCTACCCTCAACCATCTATTACTGATGTCCTTCCTCTACCCTCAACCATCTATTACTAATGTCCTTCCTCTACCCTCAACCATCTATTACTGATCTCCTTCCTCTACCCTCAACCTCTCCCATCTATTTCGGATCTCCTTCCTCTACCCTCAACCATCTATTTCTGATCTCCTTCCTCTACCCTCAACCTCTCCCATCTATTTTGGATCTCCTTCCTCAACCTCAACCATCTATTACTGATGTCCTTCCTCTAGCCTCAACCTCAACCATCTATTACTGATGTCCTTCCTCTACCCTCAACCTCTCCCATCTACTACTGATGTCCTTCCTCTACCCTCAACCTCAACCATCTATTACTGATGTCCTTCCTCTACCCTCAACCTCTCCCATCTACTACTGATGTCCTTCCTCTGCCCTCAGCCATCTGTGCTGATGTGCTTCCTCTGCCCTCTGCCCTCGGCCTCTCCCATCTACTACTGATGTCCTTCCTCTGCCCTCAGCCTCAGCCATCTGTTACTGATGTCATTCCTCTGCCCTCAGCCTCTCCCATCTGTGCTGATGTCCTTCCTCAGCCATCTATTACTGATGTCCTTCCTCTATCCTCAACCTCTCTCATCTACTACTGATCTCCTTCCTCTATCCTCAGCCATCTATTACTGATGTCATTCCTCTGCCTCAGCCATCTATTAATGATGTCATTCCTCTATCCTCAGCCATCTATTACTGATGTCCTTCTATCTGCCCTCTCCCATCTACTACTGATGTGTCCTTCCTCTGCCCTCAGCCTCAGCCATCTGTTACTGATGTCCTTCCTCTGCCTCAGCCTCAGCATCTATTACTGATGTCATTCCTCTGCCCTCAGCCTCTCCCATCTACTACTGATGTCATTCTTCTGCCCTCAGCCTCTCTATCTGTTGCTGATGTCCTTCCTCTGCCCTCAGCCCCCCCATCTTTTGCTGATGTCATTCCTCTGCCCTCAGCCATCTGTTACTGATGTCATTTTCCTCTGCCCTCAGCCATCTGTTACTGATGTCCTTCCTCTGCCCTCAGCCTCTCCCATCTATTGCTGATGTCCTTCCTCTGCCCTCAGCCATCTATTACTGATGTCATTCCTCTGCCCTCAGCCATCTGTTACTTATGTCCTTCCTCTGCCCTCAGCCATCTATTACTGGTGTCCTTCCTCTGCCCTCAGCCATCTGTTGCTGATCTCCTTCCTCTGCCCTCAGCCATCTGTGCTGATGTCCTTCCTCTGCCCTCAGCCATCTGTTACTGATGTGCTTCCTCTGCCCTCAGCCATCTGTTGCTGATGTCATTCCTCTGCCCTCAGCCTCTCCCATCTGTTACTGATGTCGCTCTCTGCCCTCAACCATCTATTATGATGTCATTCCTCTGCCCATCTGTGCTGATGTCCTCCATCTGCCATCAAGCCATCTGTTGCTGATGTCATTCCTCTGCCCTCAACCATCTAATGCTGATGTGTCCTTCCTCTGCCTCAGCCTCTGCCATCTGTTGCTGATGTCATTCCTCTGCCCTCAGCCATCTAATGCTGATGTCCTTCCTCTACCCTCAGCCTCTCCCATCTACTGCTGATGTCCTTCCTCTGCCCTCAGCCTCTGCCATCTATTGATTGTGTCATTCCTCTGCCCTCAACCATCTATTACTGATGTCCTTCCTCTGCCCTCAGCCATCTATTACTGATGTCCTTCCTCTGCCCTCAACCTCTCCCATCTATTTCTGATGTCCTTCCTCTGCCCTCAGCCTCTCCCATCTATTTCTGATGTCCTTCCTCTGCCCTCAACCATCTATTACTGATGTCCTTCCTCTCCCTCAGCCTCTCTCATCTATTCCTGATGTCCTTCATCTGCCCTCAGCCTCTCTCATCTATTACTGATGTCCTTCCTCTACCCTCAGCCTCTCTCATCTATTTCTGATGTCATTCCTCTGCCCTCAGCCTCTCCCATCTGTTTCTGATGTCCTTCCTCTACCCTCAACCATATATTACTGATGTCCTTCCTCTGCCCTCAGCCATCTGTTACTGATGTCCTTCCTCTACCCTCAACTATCTGTTACTGATGTCCTTCCTCTGCCCTCAACCATATGTTATGATGTCCTTCCTCTGCCTCAACCATCTGTTGCTGATGTCCTTCCTCTGCCCTCAACCATCTGTTACTGATGTCCTTCCTCTGCCCTCAGCCTCAGCCATCTATTACTGATGTCCTTCCTCTGGCCTCAGCCTCAGCCATCTGTTGCTGATGTCCTTCCTCTGCCCTCAGCCTCTCCCATCTACTACTGATGTCCTTCCTCTACCCTCAACCTCTCCTATCTGTTACTGATGTCCTTCCTCTACCCTCAACCCCTCCCATATATTACTGATGTCCTTCCTCTACCCTCAACCATATATTACTGATGTCCTTCCTCTACCCTCAACCATCTATTACTGATGTCCTTCCTCTACCCTCAACCTCTCTCATCTATTACTGATGTCCTTCCTCTACCCTCAACCTCTCTCATCTATTACTGATGTCCTTCCTCTACCCTCAACCTCTCTCATCTATTATGGATGTCCTTCCTCTACCCTCTCCCATCTATTACTGATGTCCTTCCTCTATCCTCAACCATCTATTACTGATGTCCTTCCTCTGCCCTCAGCCATCTATTACTGATGTCCTTCCTCTGCCCTCAGCCTCCCCATCTGTTACTGATGTCCTTCCTCTGCCCTCAGCCATCTGTTACTGATGTCCTTCCTCTGCCCTCAGCCATCTATTACTGATGTCATTCCTCTGCCCTCAGCCATCTGTTACTGATGTCCTTCCTCTGCCCTCAACCATCTGTGCTGATGTCCTTCCTCTGCCCTCAGCCATCAGTTACTGGTGTCATTCCTCTGCCCTCAACCATCTATTGCTGATGTCATTCCTCTGCCCTCAGCCATCTATTACTGATGTCCTTCCTGCCCTGACCATCTGTTACTTGATGTCCTTCCCTCTGCCCTCAACCATCTGTTACTGATGTCATTCCTCTGCCCTCAGCCTCTCCCATCTGTTGCTGATGTCTTTCTCTGCCCTCGACCATCTGTTGCTGATGTCATCCTTCCTCTGCCCTCAGCCATCTGTTGCTGATTGTCATTCCTCTGCCCTCAACCGTCTGTTGCTGATGTCATTTTCCTCTGCCCTCGGCCATCTGCTACTGATGTCATTATCTGCCCTCAGCCATCTGTTGCTGATGTCCTATCTGCCCTCTCCATCTAATGCTGTGTCATTCCACCCTCAGCCTCTGCCATCTGTTGCTGATGTCATCCTTCCTCTGCCCTCTCCCATCTGCTGCTGATGTCCTTCCTCCTAACCTCAGCCTCTGCCCATCTATTGCTGATGTCATTCATCTGCCCTCAGCCATCTGTTACTGATGTCCTTCCTCTACCCTCTGCCTCAGCCATCTGTGCTGATGTCATTCCTCTGCCCTCAGCCTCTCCATCTGTTTCTGATGTCCTTCCTCTACCCTCAGCCATCTATTACTGATGTCCTTCCTCTCCCTCAGCCTCTCTCATCTATTACTGATGTCCTTCCTCTACCCTCAGCCTCTCTCATCTATTGATGATGTCCTTCCTCTAACCTCAGCCTCTCTCATCTATTACTGATGTCCTTCATCTGCCCTCAGCCTCTCTCATCTATTTCTGATCCTTCCTCTACCCTCAGCCTCTCTCATCTATTACTGATGTCCTTCCTCTACCCTCAGCCTCTCTCATCTATTTCTGATTCCTTCCTCTACCCTCAGCCTCTCCCATCTATTTCTGATGTCCTTCCTCTACCCTCAACCATATATTACTGATGTCATTCCTCTGCCCTCCCTCAGCCATCTGTTACTGATGTCCTTCCTCTGCCCTCAGCCATCTGTTACTGATGTCCTTCCTCTGCCCTCAGCCATCTATTACTGATGTCCTTCCTCTACCCTCAACCTCTCTCATCTATTACTGATGTCCTTCCTCTACCCTCAACCTCTCTCATCTATTACTGATGTCCTTCCTCTACCCTCAACCTCTCTCATCTATTATGGATGTCCTTCCTCTACCCTCTCCCATCTATTACTGATGTCCTTCCTCTACCCTCAATCTCTCCCATCTATTTCTGATGTCCTTCCTCTACCCTCAACCTCTCCCATCTATTACTGATGTCCTTCCTCTACCCTCAACCTCTCCCATCTATTTCTGATCTCCTTCCTCTACCCTCAACCTCTCCCATCTATTACTGATGTCCTTCCTCTACCCTCAACCTCTCCCATCTATTTCGGATCTCCTTCCTCTACCCTCAACCATCTATTTCTGATCTCCTTCCTCTACCCTCAACCTCTCCCATCTATTTCGGATCTCCTTCCTCTACCATCAACCTCTGTCATCTATTACTGATGTCCTTCCTCTACCCTCAACCTCTCCCATCTATTTCTGATATCCTTCCTCTACCATCAACCTCTGTCATCTATTACTGATGTCCTTCCTCTACCCTCAACCTCTCCCATCTATTACTGATCTCCTTCCTCTACCCTCAACCTCTCCCATCTATTTCGGATCTCCTTCCTCTACCCTCAACCATCTATTTCTGATCTCCTTCCTCTACCCTCAACCTCTCCCATCTATTTCGGATCTCCTTCCTCTACCCTCAATCTCTCCCATCTATTACTGATGTCCTTCCTCTACCCTCAACCTCTCCCATCTATTACTGATCTCCTTCGTCTACCCTCAACCTCTCCCATCTATTACTGATGTCCTTCCTCTACCCTCAACCTCTCCCATCTATTACTGATGTCCTTCCTCTACCCTCAACCATCTATTACTGATGTCCTTCCTCTACCCTCAACCATCTATTACTCATGTCCTTCCTCTTACCCTCAGCCTCTCCCATCTATTACTGATGTCATTCCTCTGCCCTCAGCCATCTGTGCTGATGTCATTCCTCTGCCCTCAGCCATCTGTTGCTGATGTGTCCATTATCTGCCCTCAACCATCTGTTGCTGATTGTCATTATCTGCCCTCAGCCATCTATTGCTGATGTCTGATCTGCCCTCAACCATCTATTTCTGATGTCCTTCCTCTACCCTCAACCATCTATTACTGATGTCCTTCCTCTACCCTCAACCTCTCCCATCTATTACTGATGTCCTTTCTCTACCCTCAACCACCTATTACTGATGTCCTTCCTCTACCCTCAACCATCTATTACTGATGTCCTTCCTCTACCCTCAACCATCTATTACTGATCTCCTTCCTCTACGCTCAACCTCTCCCATCTATTTCGGATCTCCTTCCTCTACCCTCAACCATCTATTTCTGATCTCCTTCCTCTACCCTCAACCTCTCCCATCTATTTCGGATCTCCTTCCTCTACCCTCAACCATCTATTACTGATGTCCTTCCTCTACCCTCAACCTCTCCCATCTATTTCTGATCTCCTTCCTCTACCCTCAACCTCTCTCATCTATTACTGATGTCCTTCCTCTACCCTCAACCTCTCCCATCTATTACTGATCTCCTTCCTCTACCCTCAACCTCTCCCATCTATTACTGATGTCCTTCCTCTACCCTCAACCTCTCCCATCTATTACTGATGTCCTTCCTCTATCCTCAACCATCTGTGCTGATGTCATTATCTGCCCTCAGCCATCTGTTACTGATGTGTCTTCCTCTACCCTCAGCCATCTGTGCTGATGTCGGCTCATCTGCCCTCAGCCATCTGTGCTGTGTCCTTCCTCTGCCCTCAGCCATCTGTTACTGATGTCCTTATCCTCTGTCCTCAGCCATCTGTGCTGATGTCATTCCTCTGCCCTCAGCCATCTGTTGCTGATTAATCATCCTCTGGCCTCAGCCTCAGCCATCTGTTTCTGATGTCCTTCATCTGGCCTCAGCCTCAGCCATCTATTACTGATGTCCTTCCTCTGCCCTCAGCCTCTCCCATCTACTGCTGGTGTCCTTCCTCTATCTATCAGCCTCTCCTATATGTTGCTGGTGTCATTCACTATCTGCCCTCAGCCCCCATATTTACTGATGTCCTTCCTCTGCCCTCAGTCATCTATTAATGATGTCCTTCCTCTACCCTCAGCCATCTGTGCTGATGTCCTTCATCTGCCCTCAGCCTCTCCATCTATTACTGATGTCATTCCTCTACCCTCAACCATCTATTACTGTGTCCTTCCTCTGCCCTCAGCCATCTATTACAGTGTCCTTCCTCTGCCCTCAGCCTCTCCCATCTATTGCTGATGTCCTTCCTCTGCCCTCAGCCATCTGTTACTGATGTCCTTCCTCTGCCCTCCCCATCTATTTACTGATGTCCTTCCTCTGCCCTCAACCATCTATTACTGATGTCCTTCCTCTGCCCTCAGCCATCTGTTTCTGATGTCCTTCTATCTATCCTCTCTCATCTATTACTGATGTCCTTATCTGCCCTCAGCCATCTAATGTACTGATGTCATTCCTCTGGCCTCAGCCTCAGCCATCTGTTTCTGATGTCCTTCCTCTGGCCTCAGCCTCAACCATCTGTTACTGATGTCCTTCCTCTGCCCTCAGCCTCTCCATCTACTACTGGTGTGTCATTCATCTCTATCCTCCAGCCTCTCCCTATCTGTTACTGATTTCCTCTACCCTCTGCCCTCAGCCCCTCCCATCTACTACTGATGTCATATCTACCCTCAATCATCTATTACTGATGTCCTTCCTCTACCCTCAGCCATCTTTTACTGATGTCATTGATCTGCCTTCAGCCTCTCCCATCTATGCCTCACCCTCAGCCATCTATTACTGTTAATGTCGGCCTCTGCCACTCAGCCATCTCCCATCTACTGCTGATGTCATTCCTCTATCCTCAGCCTCTCTGTTACCCTCTACCCTCAGCCTCTCCCATCTATTACTGATCTCCTTGCGTCTGCCCTCAGCCTCTCCCATCTATTACTGATGTCCTCTCTACCCTCAGCCTCTCCATCTATTACTGATGTCATTCAACCATCTCTGCCTCAGCCTCTCCCATCTATTACTGATGTCCTTCCTCTACCCTCAGCCTCTCCCATCTATTACTGATGTCAGCTTCCTCTGCCCTCAGCCATCTGTCTACTGATGTCCTTCCTCTGCCCTCAGCCATCTGTTGCTGATGTCATTCCTCTGCCCTCGGCCATCTGTTACTGATTAATCGGCCATCTGCCCTCAGCCATCTGTTGCTGATGTCGGCCATCTGCCCTCAGCCATCTATTGCTGATGTCATCTGCCCTCAGCCATCTATTGCTGATGTCATTATCTGCCCTCAGCCATCTGTGCCAGTGTCCTTCCTCTCTGCCCTCAGCCATCTGTGCTGATTGCTTCTCTACCCTCAGCCATCTGTTACTCTGGTGTCATTATCTGTCTGTTGCTGCATTCATCTGCCCTCGGCCATCTGTGCAGTGTCAACCATCTATTACTGATGTCCTTTTTCTCTACCCTCAACCATCTATTACTGATGTCCTTCCTCTACCCTCAACCATCTATTACTGATGTCCTTCCTCTACCCTCAACCATCTATTACTGATCTCCTTCCTCTACCCTCAACCTCTCCCATCTATTTCGGATCTCCTTCCTCTACCCTCAACCATCTATTTCTGATCTCCTTCCTCTACCCTCAACCTCTCCCATCTATTTCAGATCTCCTTCCTCTACCCTCAGCCATCTGTGCCCATTATCTACCCTCAACCTCTCCCATCTATTTCACTCTCCTTCCTCTACCCTCAACCTCTCTCATCTATTACTGATGTCCTTCCT